>NC_057803.1:467351873-467359385 GCF_018294505.1 Triticum aestivum | reverse complement strand
GGGAGGGCCGGCGGCGGGCTTGCGGGCCGGCGGCGGGCTTGCGGGCCGGCGGCTAGGAGATGCGGCCGGGCTAGTGGGGTGGCGACACGTGGCGGTGGCGGGACAAGTCGGACATGTCCGGCTCGAATCGTACGTGTCCGGCGGCGAGAGGTGGAAGACGACTAGGGTTAGGGTGGTTGGATCCAGAACTTTCAGGAGGGGACTTTAAATAGGCATAGAGGGAGCTAGAAGAGTCCAAATGAGGTGCGGTTTTCAGCCACGCGATCGTGATCGAACGCTCTAGATGATGGAGCAGGTTTAGGTGGGTTTCGGGCCAACTTGGAGGGGTGTTGGGCTGCAACACACACGAGGCCTTTTCGGTCCCTCGGTTAACCGTTGGAGTATCAAACGAAGTCCAAATGGTACGAAACTTGACAGGCGGTCTACCGGTAGTAAACCAAGGCCACTTAGCAAGTCTCGTTCCAATCCGGAAATTTTTAATCCCCACACACGAAAGAAAGGTAGAAATGACCACCGGAGGAGAACGAAGCGCCGGAATGCAAAACGGACAACGGGGAACATGCTCGAATGCATGAGATGAACACGTATGCAAATGCAATGCACATGATGACATGATATGAGATGCATTACAACCATAACAACACAAGGAGACAAAGACCCGAACCCGAGAAAATAAAATAACTTAATGCCGGAAACGACAAGAGTTGGAGTACAAATTGGGTAAGTTACATCCGGGCCGTTACAACACTCCACCACTACGAAAGGATCTCGTCCCGAGATCTAGGACTGAAAGAACGCCGGGTATTCAGAACGGAGGTGATCCTCGTGTTCCCATGTTGCTTCACAGTCGGAATGGTGTGACCACTTGACTTTGATAAATTTGATTGACTTGTTGCGAGTCTTGCGTTCAGTCTCTTCAAGAATAGCAACTGGGTGCTCACGATAGGAGAGATCTTCTTGGAGCTCAATGTCCTCGAAGTTGACGGTGCGGTCAGGAGTCTTGAAGCACTTTCGAAGCTGAGAGACATGGAACACATCATGAACATTTGCAAAGTTTGTAGGAAGCTCGAGTTGATAGGCGAGATCGCCTCTCTTGCTGACAATCTTGAAAGGTCCCACGTATCTGGGGGCAAGCTTCCCTTTAATACCGAAGCGACGAGTACCTTTCACAGGAGTAAACATGATCTCCGATCTCGAAAGCCAAATCACGGTGCTTACTATCATTGTAGCTCTTCTGGCGGGATTGGGCTGCTTTGAGGTTATCACGAATGACTTTGCACATTTCTTCTGCCTCTGTGATTAAGTCATTTCCCAAAAGCTGACGTTCACTGGTTTCAGACCAGTTGAGAGGGGTACGGCACTTCCTGCCATACAGAATTTCAAATGGGGCCTTGCCCGAACTAGCTTGAAAACTGTTGTTATAGGAGAATTCAGCATAAGGAAGACAATCCTCCCACTTCATGCCGAAGGAGATCACACAAGCCCTGAGCATATCTTCAAGAATCTGGTTGACACGCTCGACTTGACCGCTAGTTTGAGGATGGAAAGCTGTGCTGAAGCGGATGTTGGTGCCCATGGCCTTCTGAAAAGAATCCCAAAACTTGGAGGTAAAGATACTGCCACGGTCTGAAGAGATCACTTGAGGGATACCGTGCAGAGAGACAATTCGAGAGGTATAGAGTTCCGCCAATTGAGCTGCAGTGATCGACTCTTTGATAGGCAGAAAGTGAGCCACTTTGGTGAGTTTGTCGATGACAACGAATATAGCATCATTGCCACGTTTGGACTTTGGAAACCCAGTCACGAAGTCCATTTCAATGTGGTCAAACTTCCATTCTGGAATGGCAAGAGGTTGGAGGAGACCAGCTGGTCTTTGGTGTTCTGCCTTCACTCTTCTGCAGACATCACATTCATTCACGAATTGAGCAATCTCGCGCTTCATTCGAGTCCACCAATAAGCTTTCTTGAGATCCTGATACATCTTCGTACTCCCAGGGTGGATGGAGAGGAGAGAATTGTGAGCCTCGTTCATGATCACTTTACGGAGGTCACCTTTGGGCACGACAGTATGATCCTCAAAGAAGAGAGTATCCTTGTCATCAAGGTGGTAGCACTTGTACTTGGGTTGACTCTTGGAAATCCCAATCTTCACCTTTTTCACCATAGCATCAAGAAGCTGGGCTTGGTGAGTCGGTTCTTCCAAGGTAGGAGAGACTTGAAGGTTGGCGAGGAAACCTTGAGGAACAACTTGCAGATTAAGTTTGCGGGAAGCTTCACAAAGCTCGGGTTAATAAGGCTTGAGAATCAGGCTGTTGCAATAAGCCTTTCTGCTCAATGCGTTAGCAATCACATTGGCCTTGCCTGGAGTATACTCGATACTCGGATTATACTCTTGAATCATTTCGACCCATCGAGTTTGCCTGAGGTTGAGATTAGGCTGGGTGAAGATGTACTTGAGACTCTTGTGATCAGTGAAAATGTCCACTTTTCTTCCCAATAGAAGATGTCTCCAAGTCAAAAGAGCATGCACAACTGCGGCCAACTCGAGATCATGAGTGGGGTAGTTCTTCTCATTAGGCTTCAATTGGTGAGATGTATAAGCAACAACTTTCTTCTCTTGCATCAACACTGCGCCAAGACCTTGGAGAGAGGCATCACAAAAGACGTCATACGGCTTGGATTCATCAGGCGGAGTCAGAACTTGAGCAGTGATCAATTTCTCTTTCAAAGTGTTGAAAGCAATGTCACACTCCGAAGGCCAAACGTACTTGACGTGCTTCCGGAGAAGATTTGAGAGAGGCTTCGCGATCTTAGAAAAGTTTTCAACGAATCTTCGGCAATAGTGACCCATGATGACATCTGATGAGTCCTTTGCCTGACCTGCATTCATCAAGTTGACCTTGTCATGCTTGGGATTATGCTTGACCACAGCTGTACTTGCCGATCTCACAGGAGGAGGAGGAAGACGCCTCTGGTTGAGACACTTGTTGGCATAGTGACCCTTCTGTTGGCACTTGTTGCATGTGATCTCTGAAAGCGGACGGTGGTACAGAGCACTCCATCTTGGAGCTTGAGACGAAGTCATGTTCTGGAAGCCAGGGTTGGGTGGGTGGGAAGAACCACTGCCACCTTTGCTCTTCTGCTGATACGACTGACGGAACGGAGGAGGAGGAAGCCAATACTTCTGTTGCTTGGCCACTTGAGTAGAGGAAGAAGGAGTAACATCTCTGACTCGCTTCTTGAAAGCATCACACCTCAACTGAGCGGCCTCTTGCTTCAATGCCATGTTGTAGAACTCATCGTACCTCAAGGGCTCAAAGAGGACAAGAGCTAGCTGAATTTCTTCTCTGAGACCACCCCTGAACTGGTATATCATGCTCTTCTCATCAAGGACGTCCTGCTTGGCAAAGCGGGCGAGCTTCTGAAACAACTTGTTGTAGTCATAGACAGACAAAGAGCCTTGCTTCAGGTTGCGAAATTCCTCACGCTTGCTTTCAACCACGCTCTGAGGAATATGATGTGCTCGGAAATCTTGATAGAATTCATCCCAAGTGATCACACATCCACCTCTGGAATCCTTGTACTGCTGAAACCATTCTGCAGCTTGATCTTTGAGTTGGAAGGAAGCGAACTTGACGAAATCCTCAGGCCTGATGTTACTGCACTCGAAATGCTTGCACAGATCCACGAGCCAATCGTCAGCATTGGTAGCCTCAACACAATTGCTAAAAGTCTTTGTCCCATTAGCAAGGAACTGGTTGAGTGTAGCAAAGTGATTCTGATTGTTGTCTTGATTCCCTTGGTTGCCTTGATTGCGCTCTTGGAGAATTTGCATGATCAACTGTGTGTTTGCATTGGTTGCGACCATCACAGCTTGCCATGCCTCCGGAGGAGGTGGAGGTGGTGGCGGATCTTGATTCTGATTCTGACTGGTGCTCTTAGCGGGAGCCATCCTGAAGAGGTTGACCACCGTTAGCACATAGACAGATAAATGAAGCTGAATCTAACAGAATGAAAATTGCAACATATAGTCTTTACATCAGAACAAAATGAACGAATGCATTCCTCTTGAAATGGTCACATATCCATAAATTGAGAAGCCACGTAGAATTAAGGTAGATAAATAAATCAACAAGGTACGACTCAAGAACGAATAATCGGTAAGAAATCCCAATCTCAAACCAATATCCGTGGAAGAAGAACTAGAGCTACAAGAATTCCCACCTATGAAACTCCCGAACCTTTCCGGTTATGCAATCAGGTGTTGGGGATACAGGGGAAGCATAATATCTCACCCAAACTAACAAATCCTACATCCAGCTGTATCCATCCTTCAACACATAACCAAGAAACCTTCGGAAACCATCTACCTCAACCTTCGAAAAGCATCCGTTAGACAAGTTATGGCGATACTCCCGAACTCCCGCCCCAGTACTGGGTGGCGTCGAGGTTATCTCACCAACGAACTGCATAAAAGAGATTTTCGATGTCGGCATACTAAACTCAGGTATTCCAGAACTGCAACGATAAAATTATGACGACAACACCTCAGAGCTCAACTCCCCGGGACACTTCCACAAAACCCCTGACAGGAGGCACCAAGACAATGTTCTCATCATAAAACCATCGGAACGATTCCAAGATACCCGCGTGATCCTAAATTTTTTTTAGTGAAATTTGAGAAGAGAAGAGTCAAAACTCTATGTTAGGATGCCTTACCAGAGCGATGAGGAGACTAGGAAGTAAAAAGAATTCCTAAACTCTCCGATATATGATTCCTAAATGACTCAAAAGATTTTTCTAGACACAATTCGGCTGCTAAAAACGATCAAGCAATGGGGCTCCTAAGGTCGGGGAAGGCTCTGATTACCAACTTGTAACACCCTCGATGCGACTATATCTCCCACGTGTCGAGGCACGACTTAGAGGCATAATCGCATTGAAGGCTCTGATGAATAGACCTTCTCCCGAGACATTCCGATCAGACTCGGTATCTCGGTTCTTCAAGACATTTCGACAGGTTAAAACAAGACCAGCAACACCGCCCGAATGTGCCGACAAATCCCGATAGGAGCTGCACATATCTCGTTCTCAGGGCACACTCAGATGAGACTAGATACGAGTAAAACCAACCCTCAAGTTACCCTGAGGTGGCCCCGCAGGCAGCTCAGTTCGGACCAACACTCAGAGGAGCACTGGCCCGGGGGGGGGGGGTTAAAATAAGATGACCCTTGAGTCCGCGTAACCCAAGGGAAAAGGCTAGGTGGCAAATGGTAAAACCAGGGTTGGGCATTGCTGGAGGAGTTTTATTCAAGGCGGACTGTCAAGGGGTTCCCATAACACCCAACCGCGTAAGGAACGCAAAATCAAGGAACATAACACCGATATGACGGAAACTAGGGCGGCAAGAGTGGAACAAAACACTAGGCGAGAGGCCGAGCCTTCCACCCTTTACCAAGTATATAGATGCATTAAGATAACATGGCAATATAATGATATCCCAACAAGTAAATAAATGTTCCAACAAGGAACGGCCCCCAAACTTCACCTGCAACTAGCAACGCTATAAGAGGCGCTGAACAAAGCGGTAACATAGCCAATCAACGGTTTGCTAGGACATGGTGGGTTAGAGGTTTGACATGGCAATTTGGGAGGCTTGAAAGCAAATGGTAGGCATCGTAGCATTGGCATAGCAAAAGAGCGAGCAAACTAGCATAGCAAATATAGTAGTGATTTCGAGGGTATGATCATCTTGCCTGCAAAGCTGTCAGAGTTGACTGGATCCTCGAAAGCAAACTCAACGGGCTCCTCATTAGCGAACTCGTCTCCCGGCTCTACCCAAACAAGACAAACAAGCAACAAGGATACAATCAACCACGTGCAAGGATCAAACAATATGATGCAATGATGATATGCTATGCGGGATGCGATGCGGGATGCATATGCAAGATTTGACAAGGGATGCATGAACCTGGCCTCAACTTGGAAAACCAAATGTGCCACTGGAAAGATGAGATGAAATCGCTTGAAAACGATACAAAGAACGCCGGAAGCGGAGTTAAGGTTTGGAAATGGCAAGCGATTCAAATATGACACCGGTCTGCGATTTACAGCAAGTATCCATCTAAATGCAATGAGATGAACATGCTACAACACCCAAACATGACAACAAAATACATGGCAGGGATGCATACAAGATGCTTAACAAAAGTCTAGCACTGAGCTATGGCCAAATCATCCATTAACAGGTTCAAACAAGCATGGCAAAAAATGCATATGATAAATAGATCTCAGACTTAGTGAAATTAACACTTGTCTAGAATTTCAGACCAAGTAGCACTCTTTGGAGCAACAAAACAACATGCTACAGGACCTGAACATGGCAAAGTAAAACATGGCGTGGAGATACTCAAATAGCTTAACAAAAGTCCCTTAGTGACCTTGAGCCAAAAGGGATCAGAAAATCTACTAACAAGCACGCGAACATAGCAAAAGCACAATCAGTTTTTAGACTTAGTGAAAACTGGCACATGCTGAAACATAACTCAAGTAGGCATGTTTACGAGCTCGATGCACTCACTACGGAACAAGTCATGATAATCTAAGCATACATCTATCAAGAACACACAAAATGCAAGCTAGACATGGCAAGAACAATAGTATAGCATGCACGGATCAACTACAACATCATCGGCAAAATTGCAAACAAGTTGACAATCTGCCCAGATTCACAAAGTAGCAAAAGTAGAGCTCGATTGACTCAAGCTAGGGTGCTCCATAATTGCAAAAAAAGACATGGATGGATAGAGCACTACAAGATCAATAAAACACCCTTACTGATCATCCTCAAAAGAGGCACGGATCACTAGGAAACAACATGAACATATGATAACATGAGATAAACAGCTCAAGGACTTAGTGGAAATGCTAAGTCCCTGAAAACAGAATTACCAAGTGCACCACTTTGCAAGCTTGCACTAGGCACCACACACATCACAAAAATACATGGGTTGCACCTCTGGAAAGATGACAAAACCCTTAACAAAACATATGTAGAGCATCAGGGCATATCATGCACACATTAACCATGGCAAAAATGACAAAAAGCTAAACGGAGTAGCAGATCTGACAATTAACTCAAGTAGCCCTCTTCTAACAGCATTTTGGGCATCAAGATGAACTCAAATGAAAATGATGCAATGGAATGGAATGATTTACTCTCTGAGGCGAACATTTTGATATGCTATATGCATGAATCGGAGTTACGGATGCGGAGATACGATGCTATGAACATGGGCACTTGGATCTGAAAATCCCAGGACTTAGAAGAAAAACCACCTAGGGTTACTGTTCATCTGGATCTGGATTGGCGCACGTCGTATGAGGTTGGCCGGCCGGACCGTTCACCGGAGGAACTCGCCGGAGAGAGGAGGCCGACCGGACGGCGGTGGAGGTCGGGGGCGGCCGGAGCGGCGAGGTCGGTGCCGGGCGCGGACGGGGTGGCGCCGGCTC